>NC_057804.1:341571865-341595219 GCF_018294505.1 Triticum aestivum
CCTAAACCCCCTCCCCCCCGTCCCCCTCCACTCCATTCTCTCCGCCAAATCCGCCCTCCCCGTCGCGCCGATATGTCGGCGCCGCGGTTCGTCGAGGGGACGCACGGCAATCCTCTCGCTCCCACAGTACGCTCTTGTAGACTGTCGTCCTCTAGCCGCGCCGCCACCTCTGGCTACGTTCTTGTGGAGGCGCACGGCGGTCAGCGCCGCCACCGCTGGCGACATTCATGTGGAGACGCGCGGCGGATAGCTTCTCCCACGGTATGCGCATTCTAGACTGAGGCCCCGTTCATGTCAGTGTAGCGCTGAATGTTAGCTGATAGACGCTGTTAATCTCACTGTTTGCCGAAGTAGTTTACTGTCAATATGCTCTGCTTAAGAAGCTTCCTTGCACTGTTCTGCACTCAATCTGCTTAGCTGAGATGGCATGCCAAGGCCGATTAGTTGCTAAAATATCCTGCCATATATTTATTGTGATGTAGATTGCCATGGTCTAGTAGCCAATCTGTTAGGTGACATAGCTCCACACCGTTTTATACTCGATCTTTGTTGCTGCGATGGCCTTCGATAGTTTGATGGCTGTGTGCTCGGCCTCATTGACTGCTGAAATAGCCTGCCATAATTTAGCACTCAAATCTATTTGCTGAATTAGCTTTACATATATTTCGTTACTTAGATCTGCTCGTCCAAATATCTTGCCATAGCTTTAGACATCAACCTAGGTATTTTTTTCTGGACTTCATAAAAAAGCATATATATTTTTCCTGTAATATCTAGTAGAAGAACTAATTTGTATGTCTAACAGATGGACAGGACTTGGATAACTTCTGCTCGAAGATTCTCCACTGCATATGTAGAGGGGGTTGAAAACTTCATGAACTTTATCAGAGCTGAGTACGGTGGTCCAAAATCAGATGTGCTCTGCCCGTGTAGCAGTTGTATGAATTCAGTTACAAGACCCCAGTCAACTGTGCAAAATCATCTACACTTGTATGGTATGTCGGTCACATATACTAGGTGGGTTCATCATGGTGAAGCTGTGAACGTCAATGTTATTGACTACGTGGAAGCAGCAGATCACCATCTTGATCTGCCTGATGCTCAGGTGGAAGAGGAGGAGGAGGAGGTGGTGGCGGAGCCAGTGAGTTTGACCAACATTTAAACAATGCTACGAAATGCTCATGCATTCCGTGAACTTTCACCTGCAGAAGAAAAACGGTGGGCCCGCATGTTGGAACAATGCAACGTTGCTGTCACCCCAGGAAATAAGCTATCAGTATTCTCAGCTATGGTCACCTTTCTTCAGGTGAAGACATCTGAGCGGATAACCAACAAATCATTCAATGCGATGTTGGCTGCTTTCCGCAAATCTTTCCCAGATGCGTCTGAGCTGCCACACACCTACAGTAAAATGAAGAATTTCCTTCGTGCGGTTCGAATTGGATATGATATGATCCATGTTTGTAAGAATAATTGTGTTCTGTTCCGGAAGGATTATGCCAACTTAAGTGAATGCCCGAAATGCAAATCATCAAGATGGAAAGATGGTGATGATGTGAAGAGGGTTCCTCATAATGTTCCAAGACATTTTCCAATTACACCAAGATTGCAGAGGTTGTTTCATGATGCTGAAACAAGAGAGGATGTACTGTGGTATTCTAGGAACCAGGAGTACAGAGATCAGAATGTAATGAGCCATCCATCTCCTGATAGTGAGTGGAAAAGCTTCAATGATAAACACAAAGAGTTTGCTGCTGACCCAAGAAACATTAGACTTGGCTTAGCTTCAGATGTATTTAACCCATTTGGCCACCAGAGCGCCACATATAGCATGTGGCCAGTGCTTGTTATCCCTTACAACATGCCTCCAAATGTCTGCACCAAAGAATCAAACTACATGATGGCCTTGCTCATCCCAGGTCCAAAAAGTCCTGGAAGGATTTTTATTTGTTCATGGAGCCTCTTGTGGAGGAACTTCAACAACTATGGAAGGGTGTTCTCACTCGAGACCTATATAGCAGCCCACCAGCTTATTTCTTTCTGTGTGCTGTTGTAATTTGGTGCATCCATGATTATCCGGCTTTGGGCACTATGTCAGGGCGAACGACACATGGCTACAATGCATGTTCGATGTGACAGGAATCCGTTGTCATACGCAATACTTAGCAAGATCTGTTACATTGGACACCGCCGTTTCCTTGCCAAGGACAAGCTGCATCCTAGAAAATACCGAAGACATGTCTTCAATGCAAAGCATGAAAACCGTGATGCGCCAAAGAGGCTCACCGCCGATGAGCTGCAAGTGGAATTAGAGAAGGTCAGGCATATTACACCAGGAAACCATCCTGGTAATGGTAGCGGGAAAAGGAAGCATGGCACGGTAGAAGAGAGATTATTGTGTACCCGCAGGTTCTCTTTGTGGGACTTGGAGTATTGGAAAGATTTGGATCTGCGGCATAATCTTGATGTGATGCACATCGAGAAAAATATATGTGACAGCATTATCGGCGCACTTCTTAACATTGAAGGCAAGACGAAAGATACCTTAAAATCTAGGATTGATTTGACACACCTCGGTATCAGAAAGGATTTGTAGGTGCAAGATGAAGGTAAACCATGGGATATGGCACCAGCTGTGTACGTCTTGGAGAAGGTAAAAAGAAAAGAATTCTGCGAGGTCCTGTCACGTGTGAGATTCCCACATGGATTTGCTTCCAAACCTGAAAGGAGAGTTAGTGCAGATGGAAACAAGGTACAAGGGTTGAAAACTCATGACTGCCACGTCCTACTTCAAAGGGTTTTACCTGTTATCCTTAGAGGATTGGGCCGCCCTGACTTATACAGAGCAGTTGCAGAGTTGGGACAATTCTTTAGGGAACTCACCAGTAGAAATATCAGGATATATGCTTTGGAGCGTCTTAGAGACAAGATACCAACTATCCTATGCGACCTTGAGAAGATATATCCTCCAGCCTTCTTTGATGTGATGGTGCATTTGGCTGTTCATCTACCAGATGAGGCACTACTTAGAGGTCCAGTACAGTATGGCTGGATGTACCCTATTGAAAGGCGGCTAGGCCCTTTCAAGGGCTATGTTAGGAACAGAGTTAGACCCGAGGGTTCCATTGCAGAGGCCTACATTGCAACAGAAGCGTTGACATTCTGCTCAAAATACATTGAAACAACTGATTAGATTAGCAAAGAGGTGGGTGAAGACAATCCCGGGCTCAATGTTTTCGATTATTCTGTTCGAGTTGCAGGGAAGAGTCGACAAGAGGAGAAACCTAAAGATTTGGACAAAACGGTTTGGTATGTGTTGAATAACTGTCCTGAGATACTACCTTATATCAAGTAAGTGCAGTACTGCAGCTTATACATCGTAATCTACTAAACTTTCAGCACATTCTTATATATTTAGATGTTTGACGTGATCACTATGTTGTGCAGCATCTACAAAGAGGAGTTACTGCCGCAAAATCCAAGAAACATTGACAAACTGGTTATGGCAGGATTTGCGAAATGGTTCAAGAACCATGTAAGCTTTTGAAGTGCACTGTCAGTTTTTTTAATATATTGAGTACATAAGATGATCAGCTTGTCTATTTTCTAACCATAGGTTAAGAAGATGCGGGAGGATGGGCAGGCAGTTGATGATGCCCTTTACTCACTAGCAATGGGTCCTGATACTCGGTAAGACATTATGGATCTTGCGTTCTTGGAGATGTGTGCTACAACACCCTTGCACGAGACGAAGGCAGGAAGACACAAAAAAGTGCCATCATGAGCACGGATACGGATGACAAAGAGACAACTTAAATGTATGCTAACATAACATACATTGTTCAGTTACAGTATATCTCTAGTTTCGAGGATCATTGGTGTGTGGTTCTGTTGTGTTGTCGTTGGTATAACCTGTTTTCCAGGATCGCAAAACCCAGAGCTGATGATTATTTCAAATCCATCAATGTCAAGGCAGCGTTCCAGACCAACGAGCCTTTTATTTTGGCAAATCAAGCAACACAGATATTTTTCTTGGAAGACACATTTGCACGTAGCGATGACTGGAGAGTATTGCAAAGGTTTGAGCAGAGGAATTCGTTTAATGAAGTTGCACAACAAGATGATGCTTACACTGCTCCTGATGTACAAGATAACACAGATGTTCCTAATATGTTTGAGAACTATCAGGTCAATGACACTGGCGAAAAGATTGCCTGTCGTGCTGTGGACATACAAGAGTTGATCAAGAAGAAGCCAACGTTCGAGGACGTTGAGGACAAAGAAGAAGATGCCACTATGGGGAATTATGATTCCGACTGATACACATGGCGAAGATGCTGACGCTGCTGCTGCGGATGATGATTACATTGCTTTTGTCGTATTTGCCTGTCAGAATACATTTTTTTATCTACTATGTGAAATTGTGTTTGCTATGACAACTAAAACTTGATGAACATGTTGTTTAGTATTTTGCTGTGAGAACATCACTTGTTATGTATGTTGATTTGTGTTTGGTGATTGTATGACAACTAAAACATGATGACATTGTTGTTTAGTTGTACTCATATTTGGCTGTGAAACTTGAATTCGATGACATAGTTTGATGTTGGATTGCAATTTGCTCGATGTCTTCGAATGAGAACAAAGCTGACCCGACAGGGCCTCTGCTATTTATTTATTTATATGAGCAAAAGGGGATACCCCCTGATTTCCGTTAATAGAAATCATTAGATGTTCACAACACTATGCCCAGCCTGCTACACAGTTTTCATTCATTACTAGTTTCAGCAAAGTGCTCATGTTGTAGCCACTGAATACATCATGAGTGTTACATACACTGCAAATAAAGAGACAATCATCCTACAGAGCACATCGATTTTGCCCATTATCTTCGCAAGCTCTTTCATCTCCTCATTGTTGTCAAGGCCGTTCAGGAGCTGTTGCTTGGCCATGACCAGAGGAACTGCGTCTTTAACCTTCTGCTCTGCATCTTCCTCTTCTGCTGTTCCTTCAGTTACTTGTCCAACACCCCAACCTACTGGTATTAGGATTCCTCGGCTAATCAAATAATCAGCATAGTTGCATTCCCCCACATCAGCAACTTCCCAGAAATTCAAATCACACGAATCTTCCCTTTTCTCCATGAATCAAATTGGAAGATCATCAACCAAACTATTAAAAAAAATCAGCAACTAAAAGCAGCAGAACAACACTTAACATATTATTACCCAATGATTCGGGCATTTGTAGAAGACTCGGCCAGGGTTGCGGGTTGTGGTTGAGACACAACGAATGACTCTGCGTGATTTGCAGCAGTGGCACCACACCAATGGCAGCGGGTTGCGATGAGCAATCGGCTATAATGCGCATGCCGGCGGGGGTGTAATGAGACCCACAGGCGATGGTATGGGTGGCGACTTGGCGCATATCTGGTTGTTGCCTGCCGAAGAGCAGGTGGACGAGCAGCCAGCAGACATGGTTGGTGCGGCCAGAGCTTCTGATGCTAGGCAGAGTAAGTAGAGAAGAGGAGAAGCGAACGTTGGATATGTCAGTTTCATTACTTGCAGAGTAGCATAGCACCATATATAGTCATAGTCTAGGTTTGGATTCAAACAAGCTACATGAGCACGTCTTTCTTTTTTCTAAAACTCGGCAACGTCTCTTTACTGGTACACTAGGTTGTTCTGTACGCCTTCCCAAGTCTTTGATTTTCTTTCCCCTTTTTTTGCGAGGAAGGAAGGAGGATAAAATTGAGAGTTCCTCGGACTCGAACCGAAGACCTCTCGGTTGAAAACCAAGGGTGCTAGTCACTTATGTGGCGAACGTTGCCTGTGAGGAGGACGACAGACGAACTCATTTTCCTCACAGTTTTCTTCCTACATATAAAAAAGTATGCTACTTGGTGTCCGCTTAGTCAAAAAACGATTGTGCCAACCTTGACCGTTCGATTGACATTCAACGTCTATCGCGTTTCTTCAGTCTCTACTTCCTCAAGCCGCCAAAGCCAAACCAGCGTCGGCGGGACCGCCTGCTCCCGCCTCCCACGGCTGGCTATGATCTTCCCCGGCTCATGTTCATTCCCATCTGAGGCCTCACCATCGTCCTCCGCCTTGGTTCGCTCGCCGCGGCGCCGCCCTCTGGTGTTGTCAACATGGTCAACAAACGAGAGGAATAAGGAGATGACTGTACATGGTGAGGATGATAGTAGGGACCCAACAGCGCGCGCAGTAATTTTGTTTTTTTGGGACAGAGAAGGGTATCAACTGGGTTGTGCGGGACCCGTGGCCCGTCTAGCCCAGGCTTTTATTTCATATGTTTAGCACATGACCAGCCCAGTTTGTTTTTTTCATTTCCGAAAAATGGCTAGCCAGCTATTTTGTTTTTTGCACAATAACCAACATAGGCCTACTTGCTTTTCTACGCCCTGCTGGGCCGAAAATCTTTCAAGACGAGGAGGGATGCATTTTACCTAGAAAATGGGCTATAAGTAATAAGAAATGGGATATAAGCAATAAGAAATGGGCTATAAGTAATAAGAAATGGGATATAAGTAATAATAAATGGGCTGTAAAATGAAAAAAATACGGCATACAGGCAATTAGTTCCCAAATATTGTTTTGTTTCGGATTTTGATATTTTAAATTTCATTGTTTTTGTGAAGGTAAAATTTCATTGAATTTAAATTAAGGTATATTTAGATTTAAAATTAATTTGAATCTGGCTAGAAATTTCGGGTTGTATGCTGTTTGGGACAGATTTGGAGGCTGACTTGTGGGTCTACTAGGTTGACGTGTACTTTGGCTTTGTCAACTTAGTCCACAAACGATTCTAGAAACAGTGACCGTTGGATGTTAATCCAACGGCCGTGATGCTTCTTCAATATATGATCTTCTTGATCCAGCCGCCCAAACCAGCTCCGGTGGGACTGCCTACTCCCACCTCCCATGGCCGGCTGTGCTGCCGCACAGGCCGCACCGCCCCACCCTACTTAATTGCTGGCCAGGACATTCCTCTACTCACCCACACCTCCTGTTATTTTTCGGCAACGGCAGCCAAACCAGTAAACCCTCGTACTCTCCACCGCGTGGGCAACCATTGCCGAGTCTTCCCCGGCTCCGTGTCGTTCCCTTCCTAGGCCTTACCGTCGTCCACCGCCATGGTGCTCTCGGCGCGGCCTGGTCAACATGGTCAATGAACGACATCCATTGGCCGTGGACTGTACGCGCAAAATAATGATTCCTCCACCTGACAGCTGGGACCCACTGGAAGGGCCTTTGTATTTCACAAAAAAACATTCCCCCCGCTGACATGTTGGACCCACCAGCTATATCTTCGCACGCAAGGAAGTGCCTCCTTATTACACACAAAAAAAATGAATACCCACCCTGCTAGATGGAACCCACCATCGTGGGAGGATGATTTGTGGGCCAACTAAGTTGACGGGGATGGACGGCTTTGTGAACTTAGTCAATATGAAAGATTCTAGCTCCAGTGACCGTACGATGTCCATCCAACGACCATAGTGCTTCTTCAACCTCTGGTCTTCTTGCTCCAGCCGCCCAAAGCAGCGCCGGTCGTGCCGCATGCTCCTGTCTCTCATGGCCGGCTGTGATGCCGTGGAGGCCTCACCGCCCCCTACTACTCCCACCACTGGCCCAGGGTGTCCCTCTACTCACCCACACCCTCTGTTATTCTGCGGCGACGGCAGCCTCATGCCGCAGCCGAACTGGTGAACCCTCGTACTCCTCTCTGCGCGGGCTACCACTGCTGCGGCTTCCCCGGCTCCGTGTCATCCCCTTCCTAGGCCTCGCCATCGTCCAGACCACCGCCCTGGTGCTCTCGGCGCGGCGTGGTCAACGTGGTCAACGACCGACTTCCATCTGAAGAGTACTGTACGTGGAGAGGCTGACAACTGGGTCCAGGCGGCCGCAAGGAAGTGCCTCCTTATTACGCGCAAAATAATTATTCCTCCACCTGACAGCAGGGACCCACCGGACGGGCCACCTTATTTTTCAAAAAAATGTTTCCCCCCTAACTGTTTGGATCCACCGAACGTGCGAGCGTATTTCACGAAAAAAACGTTCCCCTCGCTGTCAGCTCGGACCCACCGGAAGTGCCTCCTTATTACGCACAAAAAATGAATACTCCCCTTGCTAGCTGGGACCCACCATGGTGGGAGGCTGACTTGTGGGCCTACTAAGTTGACTGGGACGGGGGCCTTTGTCAACTTTAGTCAATATGAACGATTCTAGCTCCAGTGACCGTACGATGTCCATCCAACGGCCATAGTGCTTCTTCAACCTCTGGTCTTCTTGCTCCAGCCGCCCAAAGCAGCGCCGGTTGTGCCACATGCTCCTTCCTCCCGTGGCCGGCTGTGCTGCCGCGGAGGCCTCACCGCCCCAACTATTCCCACCGCTGGCCAGGCCCTACGGCGACGGCAGCCTCACACCACAGCAGAACCAGTGAACCCTTATACTCCTCTCCGTGCGGGCTTCCACTGCCGCGTCTTCACCGGCTCCCCATCGTCCCCTTCCTAGGCCTTGCCGTCGTCCATCGCCCTGGTGCTCTCGGCGCGGCGTGGTCAACATGGTCAAGGAACGACTTCCATCGGACATGGAATGTACGTGGAGAGGCTGACAGCTGGGTCCACGGCCGCAGCAAGGAAGTGCCTCCTTATTACACGGAAAATAATGATTCCTCCACCCGACAGCTAGGACCCACTGGACGGGCCACTGTATTTCATGAAAAAACATTTCCCCCTGACTGTTGGGACCCACCAGCTACATCTTCACACGCAAGGAAGTGCGTCCGGGCAAAAAAACAAAATGATTCGCCCCCCTGACCGCTGGGACCCACCAGTGACACCTTCGCACGCAAGGAAGTGCGTCCGGGAAAAAAATGATTCGCCCCCCTGACTGCTGGGACCCACCAGCTACATCTTTGCACGCAAGGAAGTGCGTCCGGGCAAAAAAAACGATTCGCCTCCCTGACTGCTTGGACCCACCAGCTACATCTTCACAGGCAAGGAAGTGCCTGACAGTCGGGACCCACCTGGTCGAAGCATACGTAGTATTGTCATTCTGGTCGTGAACGTGTACGTACATACTGGTCGTTGTAGAGGCGCGCACATGTCATAGTAGAGGCGCGCACGTAGCATGTATACGTACGTACAACGGTGAGGGTGCAAGAAAGAAAATACGGCCATGTACGTACATACGGGCAGGGTCTCGAACGCCTACTCGTGCATACGTACGGTCAGGGCTTGTGTACATGGCTGGGTCGAAAGGAGAAACAGCACCGTCGTCGTGTTCATGGGGAGGCAACGGAATGCGTCGTGTTCATGGGGAGGCAACGGAATGCGTCGTGTTCATCGGGACGCAACGTAACGCGTGGGAGCCTACTGGCTTGGATGGAGCAGGCGATGGAAATGAGGCCTGGCGTACCACACAACAGAGGAAACAAACCTCCTACGTTTGGAACAGGGTCCTGTTGATCGGGAGGGGTGTGGCGTACCGCAAAACAGAGGAAACAGACCTCCTACGGTCGAAACGGGGGTCCTGTTGATCGGGAGGGGTGTGGCGTACCGCAAAACGGAGGAAAGGGACCTCCTACGATCGAATTGGGGGTCCTGTTGATCGGGAGGAGTGTGGCGTACCGCAAAACGGAAGTAACGGACCTCCTACGGTCGAGACAGGGGTCCTGTTCATCGGGAGGGGGTGTGGCGTACCACAAAACGGGACTCCACGGGATATTGTTCATCTCCACCGTCGACCTCCTCCAGCCTCCACGGGCTATCGTCGACCTCCTCCAGCCTCCACGGGCTCCTATTCATCCAGCCTCCACCGTGCGCTACTATTCAACCACCCCTCCACGGCCACCCCTCCACCGTCTACTGTTCATCCAGCCCTCCACACCACGGGGTCCTGTTCAACCATGCCTCCACGGCCATCCCTCCACGGCCATCCCTCCACCGTCTACTGTTCATCCAGCCCTCCACACCACGGGGTCCTGTTCATCCGGAGGCAACGCCACCGCTCACTGTTCATCCAACCCCCCTCAACGCTCACTGTTCATCCAATCGATCGGCTTCAGTTAGCAGCAGTAGCGAAGGAATCGCTCCATCGGGTTCAGTTAACAGCTATCGATCGATTGCTCGGGTTCAGTAACGTATAGCCTGCAGTTCAATCGCTCAGGTTCAGTTAGCGCCCAATGCCTCGCTCGGGTTCAGTTAGAGCCAACGCCTCGCACATGTACAAGAGAAACGCGCATCGCTCGGCCCCCGACCTCCCACCATAACCGGCAACTCCCCGAAATTTTCCTCCCCCTCGCTTCCACCACGATTTTTTCCGTCATGGACGGCCCAAAGAATGTCATGCAGCTGCGTTTCCGGCCCGCCCAAGACGAAAAGCCCATTTTCTGTCATGATTTTTTGTCATAGAAGTAGGAGCCCACCACATCTATGATGATACCAGGTTTTGTCACAATTATCGTCATAGAAGTGTCATATGTATGATAGATTTTTTTTCGTTCGGCCCAAAATGTAATGGATGTGTCTTTTTTTTGTAGTGTATCCTTTGCTACAAAAAGGATTGGGCCACCTTTCTGCACTTTATTTACTTTATTTACTTGTTACTCGTTACAATTTATCTTATCACAAAACTATCTATTACCTACAATTTCAGTGCTTGCAGAGAAAACCTTACCGAAAACCGCTTATCATTTCCTTCTGCTCCTCGTCGGGTTTGACACTCTTACTTATCGAAAGGACTATGATAGATCCCCTACCCTTGTGGGTCATCACCCGTCTTCATCAGCCCAAGCTCAAGACCCACGCGAGGGGCCAAGCCTCGCGGGGTGGACGACACAAGGCCTCCACAGGGTCGGCCTCACCAGGCAGGCTCGCAAGGAGGCGAAGAGATCAAGGCGAGGGGTACCTCGCGAGGTGCTCATGATGAAAGCGATGATGATCAAGACCAGGCGGGTGCCAGGCGGGCGCCACCCTGCGCAATGTCCTTGTTTCCTCTTTGGTGCAAAGGGGTCAAGCACAGGCGCGGAGTACCGAGGCATCAAGCAAAGGTTTCCATATCAGTGCAATGAGACCAAGACCAGCAGGACAGTAGGATGGAGGTCATCATGGAGCCCAAGACGGCGTCATCACTAGTGCCCTTGGCAGTCGAAGACCACCTTTAGTCAGGATAGCTTGTACTAGTTGTCGCCTTTCAAAATGGCCGGTGTTGGCTTCCTTCCCGCTCAATATTCGGGAAGAGGACCAGGGCCTCTATAAATAGAGATAGCCACCACAGTAGAAAGGGATCGAATCCTGGACAGGCAGAATACCCACGCATCACCTCAAGAACACCTCTCGCGAGGCTGTTCTTCCTCTGTACTGTTCATCATCAGCCCAAGAGGCAATGCACCACACCACACACTAGATTAGGGTATTACACCACAATCGTGGCCCGAACCAGTATAAACCTCGTGTCTTTTGTGTTGTTCATCGTGCCAGCTTAGAATCGCGGCGAGGTTAGGGCATGTTTTGGTATGGAGAAGATCTTCGTGCGCACCCCAGAGTTCGAACCTTAAGGGTTTTGCCGGAACCCGATATCCGACACATGAAATGTGGTGCTCACTTATTAACTGCATGGTTAACTCGTTATCGTGTTCAGTTAATTGGTTGGTTCAATTCTGCAATGTGATGTTCAATTCTTGTGGGTGCAATTTTGTATTGTCTTGCGTGTGAGAAATAAATCAAGTTTGTCTATATAAAATACATGAGAAACAAATACAATTGCTATATTTCCAAGTTGCTAAGCATGATTGGTTTGGTTAACTGTCTGATCTTCTAGTATGTTCTATATTGTGCAATGTGGTGGTCAGTTCATGTTTGGTTCATGTGTTGTGGTGTTTAGTTAACTTTCTGGTTCAATTCTACAATGCGATGTTCAATTGTTGTGGGTGCAATTTTGTATTGCCTTCCATGTGAGAAATAAATCAAATTTTGTCGGCATCCTAGGATTGGGGGTACCCAGACTTGTCTTCCTGCAGCCCAGCACGTGGCCTCGTCGACGACCCGGTACGACCAAGCTACAAGACCCTCGCGAGGGCCCCCGGCCTCGCAAGGCGAACGACGTCAAGACCTCCCGAGGAGCAGCTCCCCACGCCTGACTCCCAAGGAGCGGAGAATTCTATGCAGGGACCTAGTCTCACGAGGCTCTCGATGATGTAGGCCATGACGATCAAGGCCAGGTGGGCGCCAGCAGGTGCAGAGAAGGACAGTTTCCTCTTTGGTGCTAAGGAGGAAAAGACGTACGTGGGTTCCCAAGGAGCCCCCAAAGGTTTCCATTCTGTTGCAACAAGACCAAGACCACGGGCTTGGCACGACTGATGTCATCACCAAGCCCACCTCTGCATCATGACCAGAAGCTTTGTAGGCGAAGACCACCTTTTGTCAGGATAAGTTTACTTCTTGTCCCCTTTCAAATTGGCCGTTATGGATCCCTTCCCATCTAAGCTATGGGGGAAGAGGACGAAAGACACTATAAGTATAAGCTAGTCTCCACCGTAGAAGGGGATTAGATTGATTCCATTTCCACTCCCAGAGCCCTCGTGAGGTAGCTCATCCAGTGTACTTGTTCATCCTCATCCTCCTCAGGAGGCAATCCACCACAAAGCAGGAGTAGGCTTTTACACCGCAAGGTGGCCCAAACCTGGGTAAATCTCTATGTTCATCCTCTTCTCCACTCGCACGAGCTAGACGAGGAAAATCCATGAGGTGATGAGCTTGAGGCTCAGGATGGGTTGGATCTTCGCACACGCCCTAGAGTTCGAACCTTGTTTAGGTCCGCGAAGCCCCGATTCCGACATTTGGCATGCCAGGTAGCGGCGTGTCAAAATCCACCTTCGAGCTTCGCTTTGTCTCCGCTTCGTCGCTCCCATGGTCGACGCCCGCCTGGTCGGCACCGAGCGCCGGGCTGCTTGCATCGCCCAAATGGCACCCATGGGCTGCGGCATCCTGCACCCCTCTGCTTCTCCCATGGTCGGCTCTGCCACTGGCCCTGCTACTTATGAGCAGCAGGACTTGTCGCTGTCGCCCGCCGTGCGGCACGACGGCCGCGCCACCACTCTGTCCCTTGCCCCCGTCCCGGTATCGTCCTCCCACATTCATCACGGGCCGATGAACGCGCAGGCCGCGCTACTGATGGCGCGTGAACTACTACACGACTGCCCCGCCAACGAGGGTTGTGATGCTTGGCTTGATCCTGTTTTTGAGCTTCTCGATGCTGCCTGCGGAGGCAAGAAGCCTCATCACCTCCTTCCAATACCAAGGCCCTCGCAACGACTCCGCACCTGCCCATGCCGTGTCTGCCCGTCCTTTTGAGGCAGACCTTGGGGCCCCACGTTGGTGAGGCTGGTTGCCCGGGCTCCGTTCGGGATATGCCATGATAATTCTCCTCGAAGACTGCCTCGACGGGCCGCTTCTTGGCCATCACGACCCGGATGTGGTGGCAACAATGCGCAAGGCAGTGGAGCCAGGGGCTGGCCTTAGGAAGGGCCTGCGGCCACCGCATCAAACGGCTCCTCATCAGTTTCCCCAACAGGGGTTGCAAGCCAAAGGATGAACACATGACGGCGCACCCGAAAAGAAAGACCCATTGGGCCATTAGTTGGAATTGTGCTACCTCAGGAGGAGTCGCCCCTGCTCCACACGTGGGCGCCCCAGCCTATAGCCCGACTTCAGGAGCCTGCCTGCTCTGATTCAGGCGCCTCAGGAGGACCGCTGAACCTAGGATTTCGAGGCACACTTACGCGGCACCACGCCTAAGAAGGGGAAGGACATGGGGCGCGACCTACCGGGCCGCCACTTACTGTTGTAGGGTGACAGACGATACTGTAGACACGCTCGCGGCACTGTTGAGCGAGGTGGACGGGGGGAAATCTATGGGTCTCGATGTGGTGCCTTGATGCGACACATTCTGGAAGGCAAAGAACCAGCGTTGTGGGCGAACACACAAGGGGGAGCTTGTGGGCACCATCTTTCACTATGCGCCCTTGTGAGTGGGATGGACCGCAGCAGGTCCTGCCGACCCACAACACTATGCGGTACCACCAAGTTGTTTCAGGCTCGCGAGGTCCTCCATCCCCGTACCAAGAAATTTCATCAATGGGAGCGGGGGCTCTGGGTGACTCTTTTCACGTCGCCCCTTGAGGTCAGGGGCAAGTCGTCTCTGGGTCCATTCCCTGGGGCGGTTGGCGGCCACAACTACCTCTACGTCACCATCGACAATTTCGCTAAGAGGGCGAGGATGGATCCGGTACGCACCATCCCACAGGATTGGCCGTCAATTTCATCAGGGGCCTCATGAGGAGATTTGGGGTCCCCAACTACATCATCACCAACAATGGCTCTCAGTTCACGAGGAATCTTTTCAGGTCGTATTGTGCTAACTTTTGAACGCAGGTATGCTACGCTTCGGTGGCCCACCCAAGGAGAAACAACCAAGCTGAGCGTGCCAATGTCGAGGTCCTGAGGGTCCTCAAGACCAGAAGCTTCAAGAAGAAGCTCGAGGCCTGCGGGAGGGGTTGACTCCATGAGACGAAGTCCGTGTTGTGGTCCATCTGCACCACCAGGACTAAGCCCATCTGGCGAGACCCCATTCATCGTCACCTATGGGGCCAAAGTGGCCCTCCAGCTCAAGATCAAGCACTTTTCCCTGTGGGTCTTGGCATTTTTCAAGGCTCGTCAGGATACCTCGCGGGGAACTCATCTTGTGCTCGGAGAAGAGGCCCGCCACCAAGCCTCTCTCCGGGCCACAAGGTGCAAGCTGGCATTGCGGCGCTACCACTGTAGCAACATCCTTCCATGTGGCCATTCCTCTCCAGGGAGGGCCTTCGTAAGCTCTTGCCCATGTGGGAGGGCCTGCCTAGTGTCGCCTTGGTCTCTAGGCCTGGCCCCACGCACCTGAAGACGGACGACGGGGTCCCCGTCCGGAATGCCTGGAACATCCAGCACCTACGCAAGGTCTACCCATGACACTCTCACGTAATAATGAGTGGGGCTGTACATGCCCCATAGCTCCAGGTGTGTCACCACAAGGCCCCGCGGGAGCTCCCGCCCATGCCCCGGTAGAAGCCCCATGCTCCATGCCGGTGGAACGTCCGGACTGCGACTATGCCCACGCCCAAGTGGAGGCCCCATGCTCCGTGCTGGTCATCACTTGGCGCTCGATCACTTCTAGCCGATCGCGCTCTAGGTTCTGCTCCGACGCCACCAGCTCCAATGACTCTTCCAGGGCACGGAGACCAGCTTCATGGATTGACGGTCCACCCGCGGGAGTGGGCGCGATCGCTTCAAGCTCCCAGACTTGCCACTCCAAAACCATGATGGGACCCAGGAGCTCCTGCTCGTGCCTCTCGGAAGCCTCATGCCACTGGTCTGCGGCCTAGGCTTCCGAGAAGGTGCAGTCACGGGTTGCTTTGGCCGCAGATAAAGACTCCTCATCCTTCGAGCGAGCAGCTGTGTGCTAGAGGCGTCCGAAGTTGACGACCACTACAAGCTGGCGTCACCCGTGCGCCAGGCGTTGATGCTCGGCCTCGAAGTGCATGTTGACATCACCAAGCTCCACCTTGAGCCGGTCCAGCACACCCATTGCATCCGGAAGAAGGCCATACCGGATGGCACTGCGACCGCAAGTGAGATCCAACGCTCGGCCGAAACCCTGTTCCGTGCCACCTGCCACGGCAGGTGCCCTGGAGGGACTAGGCGTGCTAGACGAGGCCCTAGGGTCGGCCGTCCCAACACCTACTCCCTTGACCCGAGGCACGGCCCTGCACGAGCTGGGCGTCAGGCTGCCCATCGGCTCACGGCAGACCTAAGTGAGGGGGCATCGGGATAAATGGTAGCATCACCCATGTGAGCCTGACGCCGCTCCTGCCGCGGGGCGTCGGAGCCCCGAGGTCGCGGGCCGCTAGTGATCGCCTCGGGAGGAGTGCGACTTCTCTGGCGTTCGTTGGCTCGACCGTCCTACCCGCGGGGTGCGGGACCGCTGGACACTTTGGCATTCCGGGAGGTCGCGACAGGAGTGCCCTGGGCCCTTCGCTTGACGAAAACTTTAGGAATAAAGATTCATGAGGACTTGATGAGAAGAGGTCAAAGAAGGCGAGAAACTTACTCGTCGGTGGCGACCCACTTCATCGTCTTCACGGTCCATGCCAGCAAGCCGGTGCCCTCCTCGAGCCACCTCTTCCTCGAGGAAGCGCGGACCCTAGGGGCTGGCACCACGAGTGGCGCCCATCCTTCCTACGGTATCACGGCGGTGGCCACGTCACCAACTAGAGGGCCACCACCACCGCCTGGAGGCGCAAGGATGAGGCGGCCTGCGCTAGACGGGCCGGCGTGCTCATCCATCCTCGTCAAGAGTGCCTCGGTCGTGGAGCCCTCGGGGGCTGGGACCACGAGAAGGGGATTGTCGCGAGGCCTCGTGTGGCCTGCGGGGAGCAACACCCACTCGTCGAAGCGGGGCATCCCCCTGGTGAAGTCTCTCCCATTCGCATAATCGTCCAGGGGGAGCCCGTCTGCAGGGAGGGCGTCGGCCCCCTCGCCGGTCAAGAGGCAGAGTATCCCAGTCAATGCGCTAGGGGGCAGGAAGGTCTCCTGGAGCCTCATGGGGTCCTGGCAACCGGTAAAGGCCCACAAAGGGTGTGAATGACGCTGGCGTGGGGTGATCTGCCGCCAAACGAATTCCCTCACCTCCATCGTCACTGTCAGGCCCACTTCCCTCAGGTCAACAAGCCTCACGGAGACCGACGTGATCCTAGGGTTGGCGAGCCTCTCGTGCTCCCATCCGGAGCTTAGCACCGCCGGGGAAGACGAGATTTGGAGTAGGGGGATGTACTGGGATGCATCGACGTACACCCACTGCCTCCATAAGCCCTCCATGTCCGGGCGGATCTTTGTGCTGATGCCCTCGCCCACCATGGTGCTCGCCGTGCAGAGCGACACACACCCAGAGCACTGTGCATCAACGGTTAGCTGTAGGGTAAAGAAGTGGCAGAGCAGCGCCACCGAGGGAGCGATGCCAACGAAGGCTTCGCATAGGAAAGTAAAGGCAGAAAGTAGGGTGATGGATTGGGGATCGAGGTCCAGTGCATGGACTTGGTAGTGCGACAACACGACATTGAAGAAATCTGAGAACGAAGGCAATAAGCAAGAGAATAGGGCGTGGAGATGAAGGGCAATGGTGGTGGCCTCCCGTTTGGTGGAGCGCAAGGAGGTGAACTAAACCTTCGTCGCTTTCCACTTGTGGAACTCGGCCAAGACCGCGGGTAAGACCTTGTCCAATCCCTCTAGATTGGTCATAGTGGACCAGCCAAGGGTATGCTGTAGCCCCGTCCGGCTTTCCCGCGGGCCATGGCGAGGCGATGGGTCTGGGGCAACAAGAGATCTGGTGGGCGACGGGTGAGTTTGCTGAAGGGGACAGTGGCGGAGATCAGGCGCACAGAGAAGCAATGTTGGCCCTACGGCGTGCGCCAGTCTTTTCTCAGTCCGAGTAGATGCCGAGGCGACATGGGGAAGTGGAGGTGTCCGCATCCCATCATGTGCCACACGTCAAGCCTGGCCCGCAGGCGGTTGGGGCCCACTTCGCTTCGCCCTTCCTTTGCTGCCTTCACCTTGAAGCCAGCACGGACGCGCTTTGGGCTCGGGGGCTACTGTCAGTGTTCTAGGATCAGGGGTATCCACACTTGCCTGCCTACGGCCCAGCACACAGCCTCATCAACGGCCTGGTACGGCTCAGCTACAAGACCCCCAGGACAAGACCCTCGTGAGGTCCCCCGGCCTCGCGAGGCGAACGATGGTAAGACCTCTCGTGGAGCAACACCCCGAACCTATTTCCTGAGGAGCAGAGACTTCTATGCAGGGACTTAGCCTCACGAGGCTCTTGATGACGTAAGTCATGACGATCAAGGCTAGGGGAGTGCCAGCAGGTGCAGAGAATGACAATTTCCTGTTTTGTGCTAAGGAGGCAAAGACGTACGTAGGTTCCCAAGGAGCCCCCCCCAAAGGTTTACATTCTGGTGCAACAAGACGAAGACCATAGGCTCGACAGGACAGATGTCATCGCCGAGCCCTCCTCTGTGTCACGACCAGAAGCTTTGCATGCGAAGACTACCTTTCATCAAGATAAGTTGTACTTCTTGTCCCCTTTCAAGTTGGCCATTGTGGGATCCCTTCCCGCCCAATATATGAGGGAAGAGGACCACAAACACTACAAGTATAGGCTAGTCTCCACCGTAGGAGGGGATCAGGTCGATTCCATCGCCACTCATAGAGCCCTCACGAGGTAGCTTATCCACTTTACTTGTTCATCCTCATCCTCCTCGGGAGGCAATCCACCAGAAAGCAGGAGTCGGGTTTTACTCCGCAAGGTGGCCCAGACCTAGGTAAATCTGCGTGTTCATCCCCTTCCCCGCTCGCGTGAACTCGACGAGGCAAAGCCATGAGGTGATGAGCTTGAGGCTGAAGCTAGGTTGGATCTTTGCACACGCACCAGAGTTCGAACCTTGTTTGGGTCCGCGGAGCCCTGATTCCGACAAATTTGGTTGTACAAAATACATGAGAAATAAATAGAATTTCTATATTTCCAAGTTGTTAAGCATGCTTGCTTTGGTTAACTATCTGATCTTCTAGCATGTTATATACTGTGCAATGTGTTGCTCAGTTAATGTTTGGTTCATTTGTTGTGGTGTTTACTTAGATATTTGGTTTAATTCTACAATGTGATGTTGAATTGTTGTGGGTAGAATTTTGTATTGTTATGCATCTGAGGAATAAATCGAATTTGGCTATAATAAGTACACGAGAAACATATACAATTGCTATATTTCCTAGTTCTTAAAAATGCTTGGTTTGGATAAATGGTTTTTTCCATATGACTCGAATTAATCTATTGAATCTGCAGTATGTTTATTTTTCATCAACATATTTTACTAATAGTGTGTCAACCCTCACTTAACCCGGTCAATAACTACCTTATATGTGTTGCGGGAAAACAATGGGAAGCACTAAGGTTTACAATCGAGATTTGCACATGCATGGTCCTTTTTCTAATAGAACATTATTGTGCAATTGCCGGATCCATTCTAAAATTTAGGTTTTTAACAATTTGGTCTTGCACATGTAGGTCCTGTTGCTAGAGGTTTTGACCCACTGTTCGACCCATTTTGCATACGGGAAAATGAGTTGTCCATGAATATCAATCAATTCAAGAAACTCAGAAAGATTGTTGAGATAAAGAAACTAGCGACAAAAAACAACAAGATATTTGTATGCACAATGAAGAAGACATCAGTGAACTACATGATGGTACTAACTCTTATACCTTGTCTTTTTTATTCCTTTGTGCCATTTCGAAATTTAGAGAACATATTTATGCATATCTTTGTTTTCAGGCCTTTCCAAAGCAGTTCACTGATGATTACCTCTCAAACCACATGTATGGTCAGGAGGTGAGGAAAGTATTCATACAATACCCATGGTACAATATCGAAGTCTTCCTCAAGAGGACGAAGGATGGGCGGTCAATCATCCACAGACACTCGCCTAAAGCTGCAAGGACCTTCAACATCATTGAAGGCTCAATATTCGCCTTCCACTTCAATAGTTTTCCAAATTAGACCCATCTGTCTATCTACTGTCTATGATGCTAGTTTCCAAAGGATGTAGATGTTGCATGTGAAACTTGGTGCTGGTGCAGTTATGTAATGGGGTAGCTAGCTATATGCCTATATGGTGTAACTGGGTGCTAAAGCTACATGTTGTTGTATTCTGATGTATTTCAATTATGCAATCCTGGTTCCATAATATAGAAATTAAATATATTGTGTGCTTAATACGAAATGTCAATTTGATTACTAAATGGATTAATAATAATAGACTAATTAGCCTTCTTATTGGGTCTTTGTATTGCAAATGGTTATTAAGACAACACCATGGGCAATGACCTTAGACAACCCACACAATTTCTAGGAAGTAAACATGTTGGATCAATGAACAATCACAGGTCCTCTAGAAAACTGTTTGTGTTAGGCCACATGAGCAGAACATTTTCCACATACAAAATGTGTGTGATGGACAACCTATGCCACACCATTTCTTCTAGGCACCGTGCATGATGCATTCATAACGCAAACAATATAATTGTTAATATCGTCCACAATGGCAACGCTATACGGATGATTGTATGGGAGAAATTGTGTGTGATGTACATGCAAATGGAATCGTTAGTCTGGGATTCACCGTGTCGGATGTACATACGAACGGAAGCGTATTTCTTGGATTGACTGTGTGGGATGTACATACGAACGGAAATGTATTCCTTGGATTGACTGTATGGGATTTATATATGAACTAAAACGTATACCTTGGATTCACTACGTGAGATGCACTAACGAACAGAAACGATTAGGCCTGTATAATTGTCTATGATGGCTCGCCCAATCACACACGGGCTCTTTTTGCCCCGCGAGTGTGATCGGAAGGTCTATCCCTGACAGTTTCTGGGTCATGTGGGAAAGACCCCCCTATCGCACACACTCATAAGGCGACGGTTTAAAACTTCGTCAAGGAAAGGGGGTAAAAACCGTTTGTACAGTAGGGCGCTGCACTAGTGAAGTGGTTGAGCGAAGAAGGAAACAAGGCGAGCCACCGATCATGACTTGGAACCAAACACTACTAGGGAAAAGCCTATACACAGAAAGTTACTAGTAGCAAGGGTTAAAAACCCTCACTACTGCTACTTACCAGTAGCGCAGGTTTTTAAACCTCGCTACTACTAAGTTTATAGCAGTAGCGCGGGTTTTTAACCCCGCTACTACTAAGCGGTCTCTACCGTGCCCCCCGGGACATGCCATAGTAGTAGCGCGGGTTTTTAAAACCGCGCTACTACTAAGTTTGCTAGCAGTAGCGTTGGTTTTTAGCCCTCGCTACTACTAAGTGGTGCCATAGATGCAGCGAGGGGGTAAAAAACTGCGCTGCTACTAAAGGTCCCATTTTCAAACTCTACCCCCCCCCTGTGGATCGCCTTTTTAGTTTAAAAATAAAATAAAATAAAATGATGAAAAAGTCAAAAAAATAAAAGAAAATAAGTTTCCCATGTGATATGTGGTCTAGTTGTTGGGAAAATTTGCAAATATGAATTTCGACTTTATTTGCAAAATCTCTCGAGAATTTGTAAAAATGGGCATAACTTTTGCATACTAACTCGGATGAAAAAGTTTTTTATATGAAAAATCATCTACTCGAAAAGTTACATCCGAATTTAACCGGGGGAACCCCGTTAAACATTTTCAAAATCCTCAAAAACCTAACAGAAAAAAGTTACGGGGCTTTTAAGATCTAGAGTGGAAAAAATCGAAAAAATTTCAAACTGTGTGGTCAAACTGTGGTCAAACTATGGTCAAACAAATTATTCTATAATATTAGTGTTACTAAATAATTATTTTAGTTTTTTTGAATTTTGGTCAAATCTTGTCAAACTATGGTCAAACTGTGGTCAAACTGTGGTCAAACTAATTATTCAAGAAATATTAGTGTTACTAATTTTTTGAACAATAGTTTCAAACTCAAATAGTGAAATGTGTGACTTCATGCTCAAGCTAAATTCCTGAGGTTAATAGGATTGACATCTTACTATTGTCAGGAAAACAACAAGTGTAGACTTGGAAACAAGGGAGAATAGAACCCGGAAGTTAAGCGTGCTCAGGCTGGAATAGTGAGAGGATGGGTGGCCGTCCGGGAAGTTAGATGATTTGGAATGATGAGGGGTGATTAGAGATTAAATTGAGTAGCGATGAGGGGGGATTAGAGATTTGAGGTTAAAATAATTCAGAAATTTGAAAAATAGGGGAAAAATCGAAATATTTTTTCGAAAAAGTTCAAAAAAAAAACCGCGCTGGTAGTAGTAGCGCGGGTTTTTACCCACGCTACTACTAAAGGACGTAGTAGTAGCGCGGGTGGCACCCGCGCTACTGCTATAAGTTAGCTGTAGCGCCTTATTAGTAGCACCGGCACCTGCGCTACTAATAGGCCCAAAACCCGCGCTGCTGCTAGGCTTTTCCCTAGTAGTGAAATGAAGGAAATCATGAGAGCTCGCTCCGTGCCTACTCACTACAACCATGATCTCTTCAAGAAGTTGCAACTCCTTAAGCAAGGAACAAACTAGGTTGAGGACTACTACCAAGAAATGGAGATTGCAATGATACGAGCAAACGTCAAGGAAGATGAGGAGCAAACCATGGGACACTTCTTGAACGGCCTCAACAACCAAGTCAAGAAGATGGCAGATTTCTAACCTTACTCCAACCTCCTCGAGCTAGGGCACCAAGCAACCAAAGCGGAGCCAAAAGTCTAAGATGACTACAAGTACTCCAAGTACTTTGCCAATACCTATGGCTCCTATGCTCAAGCCTCCACAACTATGACTCCTACAACTACTACTTGAGCTAAGGCTACCTACGACATCTTCAAGTCGTTCTCCGACAAGCAACTACAAGCCAAGATCTTCATCATCAACTCCTACAATGGATGCTACCGCCAAGATAAGTTCCATCCAGTGTTTCAGTTGCAAGGGTCGTGGCCACAAGACATTCAAGTTCCCCACATGGCGCACCGTGATTGCAAATGATTATGGCACATAGGACTCCCTGAGCGATGAAGAAATGGAAGCCTCGGAATATGTGGCCATGCAACAATAAGTCAATGAAGATGAAGTTGCGCACCTCTTTTGCGACTGTAACATCCCAAATTTTCAATTTGGAATGTTATACATTAGATCATCATGCATATCATATTTTTCTCGCATTTTCCGATCCTAGAAAATTTCACGCAACTCAAGGACCCTCGGAGAGAGTTGGAAGTTTCATTATTTTCATATTTGGGATTTCTCAAATTTTGAAAATAGGATCATTGGATTTATTTAATTATCTTCATAAAGTTTTTCCTATAAAAAAATTTTTAGAGAGGGAATAATATGACTTTCCCAATATTTAGGAAAAATGAAGATATTATAAATAAATCAAGATTTGGTTTTGGAAGATTTATTTTGCTTAGGCAAAAAAAAATGAGCATTTTAAAAATTTATGCATGTTTGCCGTTTTTAAAGTTCATTTTGTTCGACTCATTTTTAGGAGTCGGGGAAAATTTGTTTTATTTAATTTGGAGTTCAATTGGTATTTTTTTTAATTCATTTGGTTTAATTTTTTAAAAAAAAAAACAGCGCCCCCCCCCTGGGCCAAGGCCCAGCCGGCCAGCCAGCCAGGCCCGGCCCAGCGCCCCGTCTCCCTCTCCCTAGCGCGCACGC
>NC_057804.1:341595547-341601526 GCF_018294505.1 Triticum aestivum
CCGCTTCCCCAAGCCGAGCCCGCCGCCGCCAAGGACGCCGCCGCCGCCGCCGTTTCCCGCCGTCGCCGGAACCCCCGCCGCCCCTCGCCGCCCCCTCCCGACCCCGCCGGACCTCCCGCCACCCCCGGAGCCCCGCCGGAGCCTCGCCGGCGAAGACCACCGGAGGTAGCCACTGCCCCGCCCCGATCCGGTTTTCCCTAAAAAAAATCGATCCGGTTTATTTAAAAAAAAAACTAGATTGGTTTTATTTTTCGGTTTTCTTATTTAACGAACGTTCACCGAACCGTTCGTTTCAATGAACGCGTTCGTTGGATTAGTTCTGTTAACGAACGTCCGTTATTTAAACCGCTCGTCGTTTTTCTTTTATTCGGATTTAATCCGTTATTTCTCTGATTCGATTTCCGATCCAATTTTCAAATCTGTTTTATTTCTTGCTCGTTTATCGGAATCAGGTGATTCAAATGCCTGGAGTTTCGTAACGAAACCGCCGTTCCGACTAACTAACTTTCACAGAGTTTTGCTACTGTGAAATTTTGACCTAATTTCAGATTTCTAAACCGAGTCGTTCTCTCTCGAGTTCCGACTTTCGATGCCTTATTTGATTCGATTCTTTCGCAACCAGGGTTCTTAAGTTGAACTCTCTGGTTAGATCTTTTATTCGAGATTTCCCTGTGCATTAGATGAGTACTTATTGTATGCTTGTTGTTTGTCTGCGTTAGATCACCCGGATTGCGCCGCTTGTTACTTCGAATCTCTAGAACACGCGGATCATCAGCAAGGCAAGTAACACTTGATCATATCTTTCCTACTACCCAGTTTTATTGCATTAGATCAAACCCTCAAACACTTGCATTGTTAGGATCTAATTAAATTGTGGGATGGGAAGTAGATGAGGTAGTACCTATTACCTGTTACTTATGAAACCTTGGGAGTTACTTCTACGTTTGCTTATTATGCTATGCTATGCTAGTAGACGTGGATTGGGTGAGTGATATCCATGACAGATGTGAGATTGATAATTTTAATGGTTTATCTAAGGTGGCAACTTAAACACACATCTGGGTGGATTGAGGCACCTGATGTCTATCAGGACTTGCCTGTTTTTTTTTGGACCGCCACCCAAGCTCAAAGGGATCATAAGATATTTCAAACTGGAAACTTCCGTGTGCAGCCACATGCTACTATGGGCTCTAGCATAGTTGACTAAGTTGTGCGAACTCTTACGGGGTGGACTAGCAGATGTAGGGGATGTAGGTGTACCGGTCTACCCCACATGTAAGGTGCTAGTGCTTCTGAAAGACTATGTCTCGGTCATTCGTTTCTCAAACACCATGTAGTGCGAGAACCAAGCGGAGGCGATCGAGTCATGTGGGAAAAAGTGCGCAAACCTCTGCAGAGTAACAAACTAATCATGATTAGCCGTGTCCCCGGTTATGGACGTTTTGAGTATCTAGTACTTGAATATCATTGTGAATCTCAACATGTTACTTCTAATAAAAAGCTATTGGGTTTTTAATGAGTACTTTTAATTGGGATTGAGGATGCTGTCAACCATTCTCAATGTTTAACAACCAGCATGATAGTTAAACAAAATTATTCCTTTGATGTAGGGAAAAATTTGCTTTTCGCAAAACTGTAACCATAGAGCCTTACCACCAGCCAAATATGCATGTAGTATAGGCTTATTGTTTCATTACTCTCTATGTGTTACATTGCCAGCATATTCCATGTGCTGACCCGTTTTCGGGCTGCAACGTTAATGTTGCAGACTTTTCAGACGACGATTGAGGTGCGTTTAGGTCGTGGTTCTATACTCAGTGATGCCGATGGAGTTGATGGACTCACTTATCTTCCAAGCCTTCCGCTGTTATCGTTATTAGATGGCCTTAAGCCATGATTATTGTAATAAGTTTTTTTTTAGCCATCGATGTAATAAGTGTGTGATTGCAACTCTGCTATAAAACCTCGATGTACTGTGTGGTGTCAGCATTACTGATCCAGGGATGACACCGTAGCACAGTAGACATGATCCATTCGGGTCAGGTCGCTACAGAGATGGTATCAGAGCACACGCTGACTATAGGACACGACCACTAAGTTAAAGCCATAGATCACTACTCTCCTCTCATTTTCTAACTCCTCATCTTTTCTACTCTATTAGGATGACGAACGTGAAGATTAAGTACACCCAACCGGATGAAGGTACACCATTTGGATTTCACCTGAAGGAAGTTACCAAGTACCTGGACATTGGACTACCAAGTTTCACCGGGACTTTCAACGCCACTCTGCCTGAAGAGGAGCGCTGGAAGATTCACGCTCACGTTCCAGGAAGGACATTCGCCCCAATCACCAAGCCTATAGATAGTGTTTTCAATGCACCAACCTGGAGTCTGGGAAGGAGCATGGCATCTCATATCACCATGGGACGCATTGGAGAAGTTTATCAAGAAGACCTCAAGGACACCATCTACCAGATTTGCGGACGCCGCGATGAACAATGGGAGTTAGTCAGCACCAAGAAGGATAGATCCATTGCAGCTTTTATCCAGGAGTTAAACGAGCACATTCGACGCCAAGAGAACCAGATGTGCAATGATATGGTAGAGTTGAAGAATGCGAAGGCAAGGATCATCGAGCTAGAAGGAGAACTAAAGTCTACACGCAAGGACTACATGGACGAGATCGTAGCTCTAGCAAGACACAATTGCGATCTTAAGTATGAGATTGAAGAACTCAAGAAGAAGTTAGCATCCCAGGAGGACGACAAGTACGTCGCATGTCCGGACAGCTACATCAACATCGACGACACCGATTCGGATCCAAGTGAACCCGATTTTGAAGGCGAAGCTGGAGCAGACATCATGGAATCTTCCACCGGTTCAAATTAGTAGATGACCACCACATATTAGTAGTATTTCCCCCCCCATGTAAACATTATAGTACACGCACTTGCGATAGTTAGATCGTTGTAAGCCTTGTTTGATTGAATGGAGTGATTTTGTGTGCATTTGCTCATGTGCATTTGGGTAGTGATTCCCCTTAGACCTCATTCTATTCTAAATTTCTCTTCTTTTCTAAACCCATCAGATGCCTCCGAGACGTGACCCTAAATTCGTTTTCCCGCCAGAGATCACCCAACTGATTCAGCAACAGAACACCCTGATTCAAACATTGGTGCAGAACCAGGGCAACAACAACAACAACCCACCCCCACCACCTGCGGATCATTTGACTCGTTTCCTTAGACTAAATCCGCCGGTGTACTCCAGTAGCACCGAGCCGATTGTAGCAGATGATTGGCTCCGCAAGATAGGAAGGGAGTTGACCACTGCAGGATGCACAGATGGAGAAAGAGTGAAGTTTGCAGCACATCAGCTTGAAGGACCCGCAGCCGCATGGTGGGAGAATTTCACAGCCACTTACCCGGTAGACACTGTCACATGGGATCAATTTCAGCAAGCTTTTCGCACTGCCCATGTTTCAGCAGGAGCTATGGCCATAAAGAAGCGTGAGTTTCGCAACTTACGCCAAGGAGGAAGGACTGTTGGCCAGTATGTGGAGGAGTTTAGTAAGCTAGCCCGTTATGCCCCAGATGACGTTGCTACGGATGTAGCTAAGCAGGAGAAGTTTCTGGAAGGACTGAATGATGAACTAAGCATGCAGTTGATGGTAGCAAATTTCAATAACTACCAGGAGTTAGTAGACCGAGCCCTTATGATTGAAGGAAAGCAGCAGCAAATTGAGAGCCGTAAGAGCCACGTCAATACCCTAATGATGGGAGGAATACCCAATGAGTTAGCCGGGGACCTTCGAGAGCTATGTTTGGAAATAGTTCCGAGAGGCTATGTGGCAACATTGGAGATTCAGTCGACACTGATGGACAAAATCAGAGAAGCCCAAAAGGCAGATAAGGAAGTTGCCTCTATAATGGAGAAAATGGGCAAAGGAAAGGCTAAAGGATTTCGTGAGGATGAACACGATACCCTATGGTTTGAAG
The DNA here is from genome assembly GCF_018294505.1 of Triticum aestivum. NCBI lineage: Eukaryota > Viridiplantae > Streptophyta > Magnoliopsida > Poales > Poaceae > Triticum > Triticum aestivum. The sequence goes on from NC_057804.1 coordinate 341,599,548, forward strand.
ACTGTGTTTATGTGCCCAATAACCCAGAAATCAGGAAGTTGATTTTACAAGAAGCCCATGATTCACCCTATTCGATTCACCCAGGAAATACCAAGATGTATTTGGATTTGAAGAACACTTTCTGGTGGACCGGAATGAAGAGGGATATTGCGGAGTATGTAGCTATTTGCGATATATGTCAGAGAGTAAAGGCAGAACATCAGAAGCCAGCAGGATTGTTACAACCGTTGCCGATACCCGAATGGAAGTGGGATAAACTAGGCATGGATTTCATCACAGGTTTGCCAAAGACCCGTTCAGGATATGACTCGATTTGGGTTATAGTCGACCGTTTAACAAAGGTAGCTCATTTCATTCTAGTCAAGACTACCTATAGCAGTGCTAAGTTGGCAAAGATATACATGACCAGAATTGTGTGTTTACACGGAGTTCCGAGGAGCATCGTATCAGATAGAGGAACCCAGTTTACCTCGAAATTTTGGAACCAGTTGCACGAGACATTGGGAACTAGATTGGAATTCAGTACAGCTTTCCACCCACAGACCGATGGACAGACTGAGAGAGTCAATCAGATTTTGGAAGATATGCTGAGAGCTTGTGCACTAGATTACGGATCTAGCTGGGATGATAATTTGCCGTATGCAGAATTTTCCTACAACAACAGTTACCAAACCAGCTTGAAGATGGCACCTTTCGAGGCTCTGTATGGAAGAAGGTGCAGGACACCGTTGTCATGGAACGAAGTTGGAGACCGTCAATTCTTTGGACCAGATTTGATTAAGGAGTCTGAACAGAAGGTTAAGTTGATTCGAGACAGGCTCAAGGTAGCCCAGTCCAGACAGAAGAGCTATGCCGATTCAAAGCGCAAAGCGATTGAGTATGAAGTTGGAGACAGAGTATATCTCAGAGTATCCCCGCTTCGAGGAGTTAAGCGTTTTGGAGTTAAAGGAAAGTTAGCACCGCGTTTCGTTGGACCATTTAATATCGTGAAACGTATGGGAGAAGTCGCTTATAAGTTGGAATTACCAGAAGGACTGTCAGGAGTTCATGATGTATTCCATGTTTCTCAGTTGAAGAAATGTCACCCAGAGATAGCAGAGGTACCGTTGAGAGACACAGTGCCACTAGAAGCAATCCAGTTGAGGGATGACTTGACATATGAGGAAAAACCTGTTAAGATTCTCGATTATGCCAGCAGAGTTACCCGCAGCAAAGTTATCAAATTTTGTAAAGTTCAGTGGAGCCACCACACTGAGGATGAAGCCACCTGGGAAAGAGAGGAAGTTTTGCTCAAGGACCACCCTCACCTATTTTCTAGCCAACCCGAATCTCGAGGGCAAGATTCATCTTAAGGGGGTAGGTTTGTAACATCCCAAATTTTCAATTTGGAATGTTATACATTAGATCATCATGCATATCATATTTTTCTCGCATTTTCCGATCCTAGAAAATTTCACGCAACTCAAGGACCCTCGGAGAGAGTTGGAAGTTTCATTATTTTCATATTTGGGATTTCTCAAATTTTGAAAATAGGATCATTGGATTTATTTAATTATCTTCATAAAGTTTTTCCTATAAAAAAATTTTTAGAGAGGGAATAATATGACTTTCCCAATATTTAGGAAAAATGAAGATATTATAAATAAATCAAGATTTGGTTTTGGAAGATTTATTTTGCTTAGGCAAAAAAAAAATGAGCATTTTAAAAATTTATGCATGTTTGCCGTTTTTAAAGTTCATTTTGTTCGACTCATTTTTAGGAGTCGGGGAAAATTTGTTTTATTTAATTTGGAGTTCAATTGGTATTTTTTTTAATTCATTTGGTTTAATTTAAAAAAAAAAACAGCGCCCCCTGGGCCAAGGCCCAGCCGGCCAGCCAGCCAGGCCCGGCCCAGCGCCCCGCCTCCCTCTCCCTCGCGCGCACGCAGCCGCCCGAGCGGGAGCTGCCCCGCGCCGCACGCCTCCCGGAGTCCGGCTCC